>NC_068454.1:58016343-58026343 GCF_023373465.1 Oncorhynchus keta
GGTGTACAGAAAATGTTCTTTGTTGTTTTCAAGTCGAATAAAGAAAACAAAGAAGCCAAAAATGATTGGTCTCCAATATTGACTAAATGTATCCAGGCAGTTAGCGGGTTTGAGCAAGGCACAGAATCGCTAATCTTCATCACACAGCGAGGAGTTGTTTGAGATGCAAGATGATTTGGAGATTCCATACTTTCTGACTGCAATTCAGGGCTCGATTCAATCGGATACGTTTTAGCTGACATCCGCATAGCGGTTGTTTTGTCGGAGGTGGAACTGTGTTAGCGCTGTCAAATCCACATGCGGCTCCCGGCATTATACCTAAAGCGAACATTGCCATTGGCTGCACGGAGTCACATTAAGAGAAATCCCATGCAGCCTTGTTAACGTGTTCGGACACTGGAATGTGAGATGTAATCTACACCTAGATTAGGCTGATAGAAATCCTCATTATTTCGTTGAATGATTTTCTATTTGAGCGTCATTAATGTCTATTTAGCCTACACTTTCTCATTCTGGTGTAGCTTCCTGACAATGATCAAGAGCAGCTTCTCACTGATTTGACAGCTCCAATGCAGTTACACCTCCGACACAGTCAAAATATCAGCTATGTGGGTGTCGGCTATCAGTGGTTAATGCTGGATCTGATTGAGGCCTCATAGAGTCTTGCTGAGACCCTCCAAGGCAATTATACAGCAGCATTCGTCTGCTACATGTCCGCCATATTGAGGGTACTAATTCTAATTCTATGGTCTGCTAGCCCTGCACAGCCAGGAAATGCAGAAGCCTCGTGGAAATTTTGACTTAAACAATGTTTATCATCCCAGAGCAGAGTTTATATCGGTGCCAAACCATGTTTGGTGGTGAAGATCAACAGATATTACATTCAAGCATATACAGTACACAAATGTATATGTTCACAGAGACACACACACACGCATGCACGCACACACAACACACACGTAGGCCCAGACGTATTGCCTTTGTAATTCTTCAGCATGAGAGTAAGTCCTTGGGAGAAGAGCCTTGGACTGTAATGTGTGTGCGTGAGGGGTGCACTGTTGCCCCCCTCCTCTCCCTCCCTGTCCCCATCACCCAAACGGAGAGGAGTGGAGGAGTGGAGAGCTCTCTCTTGCTCTCGTCTTCTCTCAGTCTGATGAAAGAAGCTCTATGATCGCTTCGACAACAAAGAGCCAGGCCGTCCATGTTTGGAGGAGCTTCCCCTTTCTTCTCTCCTTCCTCCTCCTCCGTCTCCTCTTCTTACTCCCCTATGATCTCTCTCCCCCTCTTCTCCCTCTCTTCTACCGGCTCCCCCTCTCCTCTCTCTACTCCGTCTCTATCTCTCCCTGCCTGATGCCACTCGTTGGCAGCGTGGCAGCTCCCATTCTTCGTAAGGGCCCCACGATACAATCAGGGGACGGAATTAAAAATCAGAAAGTGTCCTTGTCGGGAGGCACCCGGGATGGCACACTTTGATGTCTCCGCGGAAATTTGAAATTCATATGTTGTCACACTTCATTTTACTCCTCTCCTCCCGTCATGTACTATTCAGTCTGAACCGGGAGGAGGAAGGCATTGTAAAAGTGTTCGAAGTTCGAACCACTTCTCTTTCTTTTATATTTAATGTTTTTACATGATGAGATGGGAGGGGAGACATAATGAATCATTTAATTTCCTTTTGATTGGAGGTAGATTGGGGGTCCTGGGGGTCCTGGGGGGCGCGTGGGTTAGGCAGGAGATGACAAGGGATGAGGATGGGGGGGGGTGTAGGAGACTTTGATGGCACATCAGAACCCTGCGCCAAGTCTAAGCGTTCTGACAGGGAAAGGGAAAGTGACTGCCACACACTGCAGAAAGCAGGGAGATAGGAAGGTGGCCAGGGAACTGGGCGCATACACTCAAAGCCATGCGCACATGCACGGACACACACACGCACACACATCCTTCCATAAAACCCAGCCTGCGCTGCATGCGAAAACAAATAAATGCTCACTCCGCACAAGCAAGGTCTACTACTTCAAAATGGCTGACGTGACGCCATTATTAATCCTGTTAACGTTGAAAGGGAACACATCAAAAAGTGCTAACATTACAGACACAAGCGATGTGAACGCTTGGGTCTGAACAACACAATGGTCATTGTAGCTGATCTGAAGGGATTCCCTTCCTTGTTTCGAGAAGTGAGGGAGCATAATTAGGCTTGAATCAAGGCAATTAATAATCAGTGTGTGTGTCTGAGCTGAGGGGACCAAAGAGCTGATGGGTTTAGATGTGCTATCTAGTCTTTCTGCCTGGAACTCGAGGAAAATCAAGGGGCACAACGTTAAGCCTTGATGGACTCCAAAGACAGTAACAAATGGGCATGGAGGTGGGGTGGAGTGGGGTGGGGATTTGTGGCTGGGCTGGTGGTATGGAGGGGTAGAGGGACTTGGTGGGCGTTGGTCCCCCTTGTCTTGAGTACCCCTGTTCCATCATCAATCTCTCCTGGTGAGCCCCTCTCTCCCCCTCTCTGCCCCCTTCTCTCTTCCCCTCTCAGGCCCACTCCCTAAGGTGATGCCAACACACCTCTCCTCACTCTACCCTACCACCACGCAAGCCAAAACACCCTCCCCCTTCCACTCCTATCCCCATTATTACCCCCAGCAAATCACTCTTCCTATCCCCATTATTACCCCCAGCAAATCACTCTTCCTATCCCCATTATTACCCCCAGCAAATCACTCCTCTATGCCTTTCGCTCCCTCTCCTTCTCTCTCTTTCTCTCTCTCTTCCTCTCTCTCTCTCTTTGTGACGAATGGGTTTTAATAAAACTTGACATAGTGATGGAATTAAAAGTGCATCCCATGGCCTGCTATAGCTCCAGCCATCTCGTTGACATATTTAAAACAGGGCCCCTATTTCATTGCATAGCCACTGTCTTACATCATTGGTCATCAGTAATATTATTGTAATCCACCTCCTCCTCCTCCTCATCATCATTGACGGGGCTTGTGTTGTTATGGTTGATGTCGAAACCACCATTGCAATTAACAATACAGCTTTACAGCGCCCAAGTTACCAACGCCCTTGTGCCAATGCTGATCCCAATAAAATCAGCTCCCGCCGACCCTATTAGCGCATATTACACCCATCTCCCCTGTTACCTCATTACGCTATACTTTAGAGGATTATGAAAAAGGGGGTCGTACTGGAAACCAAACGAGCTGCCTGTATGTGCGTCTTTTCCGAGGGAAAGCAACCATAAGGAGTAACCGACAGAGAGTATTTACCCACGCCTCCTGACCTCTCGCTCTACGTTAGAAAGCATTGTTTTGGTGGATTATGGGGCGGGGGGTTACGGAGTAGGGCTTAATCCCCCTTCCTAATTTCGAATCTCTCCTGATTTCTGCGGGATGCATGGGGGGTGTGAGGGGGAAAGGGGGGCTTCCCCAAACTCTTCTTGGGTAGGGGAGGGGGTGGGTGGGAGGGGGATGAGAATAAAGAGAGTAGGGTACGTTTTTTAACAAAGGAGGTATGATCCAATTGGCGGGACATGGCACTATTGGCAGGGGAAAAGGTAACAGTTGACAGTAGGACGGTGAGTTGTCATATTCACCTGAATAGCCTCAGGGAACGTTCTCAAACCAGCCCAGTGGTGCCTTAATGTACTAGGTGCTTCCTGAAAGCTTAAAATGGGATTGTTTGAAGTAAAACGAAGACTCATTCTTGTTTCAAATTCGTCACTGTAAAGCTGAAGGATTCAAATGAACACTTTTAATAACTGTTGAGAGTCACAGGATACAACAGTGTTTCTTCATCCTGGTCCTGGGGAACTACACACCTGATTCAACTAATCAACTCATAATCAAACCTATGATTAGTGGAATCAGGTGTGTAGTTCTAGGGCAAAATCTAAAAAAAGGTCACCCCTTTGGGTCCCCAGGACCAGAATTCCGAAAATCTTTGCTACAACATACTGATCGATATTCAGACCACACCACGATAAAACCATACCGTATCTCTAGCGTATAAATATTTGCCACCCACAACACCTAAGTACCAGAGTTGTGGATCATTTTTTGAATTCCAAAACATTTATGTTGCAGGCTTGGTACTGTACATTTGGTGGAGGGAATGGGATGACTAGTTTGTAAGATGATCCCTATAATCTGGTAGGAACACATGATGGGATCCCCCAGGCAGGATGCAGGGACACCTAGGGTTTTAAGGAAATGGGATTAGGAAGAAGGCGGGAACGTTAAACTTCGCTATGGGCAGTCACACTTAAACCCCAAACCTAGCAGACTACAGTTTACTTCCCTAAGCCAATAACAGTGTAACCTAACCAGAAAGTCTCCACACTGAACGGCGAATTCTAACTTCCACTTAAGTCAAATGTTCACATAGTCACGCATTGATGCCAATGGGAGACTAAGTGAGAAAAAAATCAATTTATGTGGAAGTTAGGATTTGCCGCAAACATTGTATATTACATAAAACAAAGGAGATGGAAACTGCCGAGTGAAACAATAAGAGGGTTGCATCTGTTAGGTCAAGTTCACCTGACAGATGCATCAACTTGTACTGCTTGGCGAGGGTGAGTAAGGCGGAAGGAGGAAGAGTGAGAGAGAGGGTGAGTTGTTGAGGGCGGGCGAGGGAGTTAGTTAGAAGTCGTCGAGCCCATTGACGGAGTAACCTTGGGTGGCTTCCAGCGCCTGCCTAGTGAGTGAGTGACGGGGGCTTGGCGAGGGGCCAAGCAGAGCCTTTTGTGCTGGCTGACGCCACATTCCAATCAGCCATGGATATCTAGGGCTGAGTCCCAAATGGCACCCTATTCCTTATGTAGTGCACTAGTTTTGACCAGGGCCCGTAGTGGTGCACTATATGGAGTATAGGGTGCCATCCGGATGAACTCTGGGCTGTAATTGAAAGGCTGCAGGAGAAGGGTGAAGCCCTTCCTCCCCCTCCACTATGTTCCACTACATTTTTCTGGCAAAATGGTTTGTGTGCTACTGCGTAAATACTAAAGTACTGCATTGAATGATTGACATATCGAAACCATCTTCATAATGTTACACTTTATTTCTAATTTGCACCAGGCTCTTTAGATGGAACCTGGTTCATGTAAGGCCAATAATGAATTCACATGATTTAGACTAGTATTTCTGATATTATGCAACATTAAATAATAAAAGCAATCTGTTGAGCCCACGTGCCTCCCTAAAGTAATCTAACAATGTCAACCTATCCAGTGACTATTGATGACTTCACATGGCGTCACACGTTGACTCTTTCAACCGCGAATCATGTTCATTATTTGCAACTACAAATACAGAATCTATGGGAACTTGATTCTTTGTCCTGTGTCATTTTTCTGGTGTGCCTCAACAAACTTGTAGCCAAATAATTCCTTGCAGCTGAAAGGGTCTGGCAGTTGATAAAAGGAAGTCAATATTCCGTGCCGGCGACCTCGTAAGATAAATGACTTGACGATAGGTGTCGTCTGGAGAGAAGAAGAAAAGCACCCGTTAGCGTCAGACACGCTCTGTGCAATCAGCACTGTGCTCGCTTCTTACAGAACATATCTTGCTGGAGTACACCTGGCGTGGTGTGTTAAAGGAATGTGAAGTATTTCAGGTAGACCGAAGTTAAAATAGCACAACATGTGTGACAGCTGAACACACTGTGGACAACGTACAGTATAGTGAAAATAGTGTTTGTAAAAACAGTTTAAACCGGTTAATGAAGCTGCCGGAAGGGCAATATACTTAACCAGTTATGTTCCCTTGGGCTTAAAGTCAACTGAAAATGTCAATGAGTCTTACATTTTCTTATTGATCAAATCGAGTCATCTCAAAAGAAGTGGACTGGGCTAATCTTAATGAAGTTTTCAAATGCCTCTTAAAGCGAGAGAGAGAGAGACTGTTTCATCTTTGGCGTACCGTCACTTGAATATATAACATCTTCGGAGTAAATAAACACAGTCCAGCGATGCGTTTATTCATGACCCACATCATTAGTGCCGTGTTGTAGCAGTGGAGGGTTGGGGCTGATAACGTTCGGCATTACATTGAACATGGTGAGGAGCATGTTAAATGTGTGTGGCAGGCTTCCAGCTGGCCCTGTGGTTGTCTAGGGGACTTGTTTGCTTGCCAGCTGGCACCAGAATGCACCGCCGCCACTGCACCGTGTTTCGTTCATGACATGCGTCTCTCGAAACTGGAGGAAAACGTGGCAAACACTTGAACGAGCCTCATCACAGACGGTTTGAGAAAGGAGGCAAACACTTTTTCCCCACTTTTATTTTCAAGGACTTTGAAAAGAAACGATGGTGAGTTTATCTGAACTGTATGGAAGTGAGAATTCAGATAGCGCTATGCAAAATGTTTACACCCTAAAAATGTCATGACATAGTGGTAAGTGAGCAATATGGCAAACATTAGGTCCGACAGTACAATGTAAACAACAGTAGGACATGTATACGGTGGCCCGGAGGCATTCTCTTTCTTTTCAATCCAGAGAACGGAAAGGAATTCCCAGTATGTTGACACATTGGGTGTCCCTGTCCAAGGTCCTGATAGCTCCAATCTTAACGCTGGTATTCCGGCGTGCTCCCAATAACGAGACCACTTGGAACGCCGTTAGACTAGGGAATGGACAATCTTCCAAATGCAGAATCATTGTCTGTTCCATTGGTTTCCAACAGCGATATGTCTAAACACTGAATAACAATTCATACTCAGAGGACACTTTATCGTGCTTCCAAGAGTCGATACACCAATAGGGACAACTTATGTAGAACATGGCCTATTCTATTGTCTACTGCCAAGTGGATATACTTTTATCAACAATGGAAGCCCAGATGCTTGTTATGTAAACATGTGGATAACCTCCATCCTCTCCAACCAACTGTGCTCGTTCAAAGAATCCACAGGCAAAACATATGTATTAATTGCACTGAAGAACCTTCACCAATATAATTTCCCCAGAGTGAACACACTACAGATTCCACAGATAGAAAATACCCGTATGTCATACAAATTAATAATATAACGTTGTATACGGTATACCTCTAGATATTTGACATGGGTCCATATGCTCCTAGGGATCAGATACTAGATATGCCTTAATAACAACAGAGATAAACAACACTTCTTCCTGCCTGGTCTCTCCGAGGAACTCCCCGCTCAATCAATTAATTACCTAGTTTCTGAGTTTGACTTCAGGCGGTCTGTAATTCTCTTTAAATATTAATTTAGCTTAGTCATGGGCCTGATATTGTCCTGTGGATTTGTTGGTGGCCTTTTGGCCGGGCTGTTTTGGAAAGAACCTGAGCGGCGGGAGAAGACTGAAACCTCCAGGAATAACTAACTAGATCGCTAGCATACAACATAGCCTATTGCTAGCCAGCATAAAGCCTATTGCTATGCTATTCCTAACTAGCTAGCGGGAGAGCGCGTAGGCAGAGGAAATGCCATGGAAACACCTTTTGTGTTATGCGCACAATGCGAGAGGACAACCTTCCCCAGCCTCTGTCGCTTCTGCCCTTTTGAAGCTCTCTTTCTCTCTCACCGCGTAGGTCGGACACTGGTTCACATTGCAGGTCGGTACAGCAGCTAGGTCACGGGCTCTGTGTGGGTGACTAATGCAATGCTGAGTGGGAGAGTGTATCCAGTGGGCCTTGTTCAAAGAATACCAGACCATCAGTATCCTCAATAAAATCCTCTTTCAACAATATGAAAGCGTAGTTGAACTTTAGTCCTTTGAGATTTTTTGTGTGTTTAAAAAAAAAAAAAAAATCTTGTTTTGCACGTCAGGTCGAGTTTGGAAGCATTGTATTGGGTTGGATGTTCATCCAGGCTCTAGATGAAGATGCACTACCTTTCATCAGCACTACATGCTAAATCTGACTACCAACAGGTAAACAAACTGCAACACAAAACAGAGAGGAGGCAAATTCTCTCATGAACCCCAAACCTGCAGAGGACACCATCCCACCACCCATCTTCAATGAGAACAGGGATGGATCCATTTAGGCTGTCTTTAACAATTAACTCAATAGATGTATGTATTACTCACATCACATCCATAGCCAGGTGAGTTGACTTTCCCCTGAATCTAAAGCTTGAGGGATATGGAGAGGGGAAGATAGTGGAAGATGTTCCTATCCCTGTCCCCTATCTGATTCCCTATCTGTGTTTCTAGCCCTAAGCACAGGAAGCTAGTAAAAACACAGTGTTGGCCTCTGTCCACCTTACTTTCAAAATATCCCCCATCAGCATATTTCTCAGAGTTCCTGTGGGCCAATATAAGAGGGGGAGAAGGAGGGGAACGAGTAGAATGGGGCAGATGAGTGGGGGTGGAGAAGAGAGGCTGAGGAGAAGGGGGAGACTGAGACTCACTCCAGGATTCTCCCCTCCTTCTCCCCAGAGCCAGGCATCGTTCAAAGTTTTGAATTGCTCTGTGAGTGAGATGTTGAATGTTTGTCAGTAAATACACTACACTGTATGAGTGTGTGTTGGATTGTGGAAAAATTGACTGCAGCCTGCCATTGCACCAAGTATGCTAAAATCACACTCCCCACTCTCCATATCCATAGGATCAAAAACCTTATGTCTATCTACACGTTGAGAGATCCTTTTAAACTTGACCCTATATTAAAAACCAAAGAGAGAGAGAAGGGTCACAAGGTCTCAATAAAGTACCTAGCAACGGTGCGTCTGTTATTATTTTCCTGTGTAACAGAAATCAACATAAAAAAACAGTGTTGCAGTTATTAGTTATCTTGATCTACGTTCATGCTCCTTTTGAGTCCCAAATACAATGTGGCTGTGTGGCAAGCAGAAGGTGAGCCCCAAAAAGAGAACACACAGCTTAACAAATCAACACATGCCCAGCCAAGTCCTGAGAGAAGCACAAACACAGGCTTAGAGAAGGAAGTGAAACCAACCCCGCAACAGAGAGCTAACCTCCACAGGGCGAGAAGGGACGAGGAGGGAGGATGCAAACCTCTCTCTCTGTCGAGAGGCGAAGAGAGAGGAGGGAAAGCGGGTGAGTGACGGCTGAGCGACGGAGTGAGAGGAGGCAGAGGCAGTAGAGAGAAAAATGAAAGAACAGCAGAGGCTTGATATGATTTCTATGGAATGTTTGTTGACACTGATTTGTGGCCGCGGGCCAAGGCATAAATGATTGAACAGCGCGCCTGTCAAAGCCAGAGGATTTCTCTGGGCTTCTGTTTCTCCCCACGCGTTTCGCTGGGGGGAAGGTAGCAGTCAACTAATTGACACAGAATCAAGCATGAAACACACTAAGCGCTCACCCTCCTCTATGACTACTGGCCTTTCAGTGGGAGGGGGGCTTCCTGGTTTATGTCAGTAACATGCTGAAGTGGAGATGGGTGCAGACACACAGACATAAGCGAAAACACATAGGCTATCAACAAATCGACGTCAACTCAGACACGCGCCAAACATACGAGAATACATTTGGTGGGAAAGATGGAGATTAACATATGCACGTCTACTCATATCTACTGTATAGCACCCAGCCAAGTCCCGTGGCTCAGTTGATAGAGCATGGCTCTTGCAGTGCCAGGATAGTGGGGTCGATTCCCACGGCAACCTACACATGAAACATGTCCTGTAGCCACGTTGGTAGAGCATGGCTCTTGCAGCGCCAGGATCGTGGGTTTGATTCCCCGGGCCATCTATACATAAAACATTTCTGAACGAATAACTGTAAGTTGCTTTGCGTAAAAGCTTCTGCTGGCATAACATTACATTATACACGGACTATACCAAACATTAGGAACACCATCCTAACGTTGCCCTCAGGACAGCCTAAATTCATCGGGACGGACTCTACAAGGTGCTGAACGTGTTCCACGGGGATGCTGGCCATTGTTGACTCCAATGCTTCCCACAGTTGTGTCAAGTTGGCTGGATATCATTTTGGCCGTGGACCCTTCTTGATACACACGGGAAACTGTTGAGCATGAAAAGCCCAGCAGAGTTGCAGTTCTTGA
>NC_068454.1:58031343-58033843 GCF_023373465.1 Oncorhynchus keta
CAAATTCGATGACTTAGAGGTCAAATACATCACATAACAAAAATAGATATATGTTTGTGTTTCATTACTTGACAAAGAAAAACCTCAAATGGCCCTACTCCTAAAAAAGTGAATCGGGCCGGAGAAGCTGAAATGGTCTCGGCTCGAGTACCATTAGCCAGGGCCCAGAGTAATGGTTGTGATCTGGTTTTAGGACATCCTGACCAGATTTCAACCAGTAAAATATGTCTATATCACGTCATATGCCCACTGGGTACTGTACAAACAATGACCTAGGTCAAGTAATACAAAATTATGTTTATGGTCTACTGCTCTGCTAACTAGCTCGCTAACGCGTAGTCATTGGCTAGCTAAGACTGAGAAAGGGGAAGTTCAGGAAGTTCAACACTTTATTCAATACATTTCAATACAGCACATGGATTCATCATGGATTGGACACAGTTCCAAAATGCAAATAGATAGAAAAAACAAAATCACCCGAACCGGACTTCGAAAGTTAGCAATAATATTCCAAATCATCCGCAAGATACAATAACTCAGAAATCACAATTTACTTTACCTCTAAAGTTCTCAATATAATCCACGAGTTCCTAATGATATATCGCTAGGGGCCACCATTTACTGCAGTGGGGTAATTATTATCATATATGCATATTATATATCCCTCACATTATATACCCCTTATTACGCGACTCGTAATAAGATTAAGCAATTAGTCCATTAAATGAATTATCGTCATCTGATTCCATTTCACATTCTAGTAAAACCATGTGCAAAGTAGTATGTGTTTAGCTGAATAAGAACAAGGTATGGTCATGAGAATGGAATTCTAAATACAAGTTCATTGAATTAAATTGTAAAATGAATGAAATCACATACAAGGCATAACGCTTAAGGTTCAAGGTAAAACTGACATTAACAAAGCATAAGTCAATGGCGTACAGTACCGGTCAAAAGTTTTAGAATACCTACTCATTCAAGGGTTTTTCTTTATTTGTACTATTTTCTACATTGTAGGTTAATAGTGACGACATCGAAACTATGAAATAACACATAAGGAATCATGTCTTAACCAAAAAAGTTTTAAACAAATCAAAATATGTTTAATATTTGAGATTCTTCAAATAGCCACCTTTTGCCTTGACAGCTTTGCACAATCTTGGCATTCTCTCAACCAGTAGGCACCTGGAATGCATTTCAATTCACAGGTGTGCCTTCTTAAAAGTTAATTTGTGGAATTACTTTCCCTCTTAATGCGTTTGAGCCATTCAGTTGTGTTGTGACAAGGTAGAAAATAGCCCTATTTGGTAAAATACCAAGTCCATATTATGGCAAGAAGAGCTCAAATAAGTAAAGAGAAATGACAGTCCATCATTATTTTAAGACAAGTCAGTCAACACGGAAAATTTCAAAAACTTTGAACGTTTCTTCAAGTGCAGTCACAAAAACCATCAAGCAGTATGATGAATCTGGCTCTCATGAGGACCGCCACAGGAAGGGAAAAGACCCAGAGTTACCTCTGCTGCAGAGGATATGTTGATTAGAGTTACCAGCCTCAGAAATTGGAGCTCAAATAAATGCTTCACAGAGTTCAAGTAACAGACACATCTCATCGTCAACTGTTCAGAGGAGACTGTGAATCAGGCCTACATGGTCGAATTGCTGCAAAGTAACCACTATTAAAGGACACCAATAATAAGAAGAGACTTGCTTGGGCCAAGAAACACGAGCAATGGACATTAGATCGGTGGAAATTGTCCTTTGGTCTGGAGTCCAAATTGGAGATTTTTGGTTCCAACTGCCGTGTCTTTGTGAGACGCGGTGTGGGTGAAGGATGATATCCGCATGTGTATTTCCCACCGTGAAGCATGGAGGAGGAGGTGTTACGGTCTGGGGGTGCTTTTCTGGTGACACTGTCAGTGATTTATTTAAAATTCAAAGCACACTTAACCAGCATGGCTACTGCAGCAATACGCCATCCCATCTGGTGTGGGCTTAGTGGGACAATCATTTGGTTTTCAACAGGACATTGACCAAACACACCTCCAGGCTGTGTAAGGGCTATTTGACCAAGAAGGAGAGTGATGGAGTCCTGCATCAAATGACCTGGCCTCCACAACCCCCCGACATCAACCAAATGAAGATGGTTTGGGATGAGTCGGACCGCAGAGTAAAGGAAGAGCATTCAACAAGTGCTCAACATATGTGGGAACTCTATAAAGACTGTTGGAAAAGCATTCCAGGTAAGCTGGTTGAGGGAATGCCAAGAGTGAGCAAAGCTGTCATCAAGGCAAAGGGTGGCTACTTTGAAGACTCTCAAATATTGAAGACTCTCAAATAATATGTATTTTGATTTGATGAACACTTTATGGGGTTACTACATGATTCCATAGGTGTAATTCCATAGTTTTGATGTTTCACTATTATTCTACAATGTAGAAAATAGTACAAATAAAGAAAAACCCTTGAATGAGTAGGCATTATAAAACCTTTGACCGGT